>NC_136059.1:1391895096-1391932596 GCF_964261635.1 Lissotriton helveticus
CCTCTCTCTCTCTCTACACACCTCTCTCTCCTCCTCTTACACACTCTCTCTCTCTCTCTACACACTCTTCCTCTCTCTCTACACACCTCTCTCTCTCTCTACACACTCTCTCTCTTACACACCTCTCTCTCTACACACCCTCTCTCTCTACACACCTCTCTCTCTACACACCTCTCTCTACACACCTCTCTCTCTCTACACTCTCTCTCTCTACACTTCCTACTCACTCTCTCTCTCTCTACACACTCTCTCTCTCTACACCTCTCTCTCCACACCTCTCTCTCCACACCTCTCTCTCACACCTCTCTCTCCACACCTCTCTCTCCACACCTCTCTCTCCACACCTCTCTCTCCACACCTCTCTCTCTCACACTCTCTCTCCCACACTCTCTCTCTCTACACACCTCTCTCTACACACTCTCTCTCTCTCACACCTCTCTCTCTCTACACACCTCTCTCTCTACACACTCTCTCTCTACACCTCTCTCTCTACACACCTCTCTCTCTCTACCACCTCTCTCTCTCTACACACTCTCTCTCCCTACCTCTCTCTCTCACACCTCTCTCTCTCACCTCTCTCTCTCTCTCTCTCTCACACTCTCTCTCTCACACCTCTCTCTCTACACCTCTCTCTCTCTCTCTCCCTCTCTCTACACACCTCTCTACACACCTCTCTCTCTACACACCTCTCTCTCTCTACACACCTCTCTACACACCTCTCTCTCTACACACCTCTCTCTCTCTCACACACTCTCTCTCTACACCTCTCTCTCTCTACACACCTCTCTCTCTCACCTCTCTCTCTCTACACCTCTCTCTCTCTCTCTACACACCTCTCTCTCTCTACACTCTCTCTCTCTCTCTCTCCTTACACACCTCTCTCTCTACACACCTCTCTCTCTCTCTACACACCTCTCTCTCTCTCTACACACCTCTCTCTCTCTCCTCTCTCTCTCTCCACTCTCTCTCTCTCTCTACACACCTCTCTCTCTCTCTCTACACACTCTCTCTCTCTCTACACCCTCTCTCTCTCTCTCTCTACACACCTCTCTCTCTCTCTCTCACACACCTCCTCTCTCTCTCTCTCTCTTACACACCTCTCTCTCCTCTACACACACTCTCTCTCTCTCTCTCTACACACCCCTCTCTCTCTCTCTCTACACACCTCTCTCTCTCTCTCTTCTACACACCTCTCTCTCTCTGTCTACACACCTCTCTCTCTCTCTCTCTCTCTACACACCTCTCTCTCTCTCTCTCTCTACACACCTCTCTCTCTCTCTCTACACACCTCTCTCACGCTACCTTTAAGTCGCAGCCGGAGCCTGATAGCACTGCTTGTCCTTAAACAAAAAAACCCATTGGCATTGCCAATAGGTCTCGCCTTTGGGGCCTTATAAGTGTTTAACCATGCAACAGTCAATGTTGTTGCCCCAAGGATATTGTGCTGCATAACTAAATTCGTATAAGGTCCCAAAAGAGAGACCTATTGGCTATGGCAATGCTGGTCTTTTCAGTTTGGCAATTGCTGCAGAGCATTGCCAAAAAGCTTTTTGCTGATGCTGTGGAGTATTGGCAAAGACAATAGATTTCAAAGACAGGATTTGATGGCTTTGCCAGTACTTGTTTAAAATGCTGGCTACTGAAATGTTCGTGTTGTCTGACAAGACCTCTTGTTTGAGAGTGGAAAAAAGAAAACCATGACATATCGCATACATTCAGAGAGGGTCTTTGGATGAGCCTCTTTAAGCTGTTGCTTTGTTCAGTTAAGTTTCATTTAGTTATTCTCTCACTGGGTTGTCCTACAGGATTGGGGCTCGGCTCATAACATATTATGGAGGCCTACTTTTCTTCAGTACGAAATTTCTGGACGGTTGCGACTGCTGTCCGAAGTGCCTGAATGATTGCACATGTGCAAGCTCTGCTTTTCCATTTGCGGCAAACTTAGTTACAATATTAGGAAAATCCCCTCATCTAAGATGGCTGCACATAGCACCTTGACGCCGATGCTGTCTGTGGCCATCTGACATGATTGCGTAGCCCCAACAAAATGACTTTGGGCGTTAAAAGTGTTTCCCGCAGTAGAATGCCAAATGTATCTAGGAGCCGGCTGCACCAGAGGCTATGCATGGTTTTTCATGTCTGCACTATCTCTATGCACTGCACCTACTCTTACTGAGCGGTGCCAATATGAGCACTGCATGCACTTTTCACGACAAGTGACATAAAGAAAATATTTGATTTGCTCCAGTGCTGCATGTGCTAGCTGAACCAACCGGCTGACCGCCTTTCTCCTCTGACTGACCACTGGTTAGTGAAATTGGTAAAATACATTTTACATATTTGCATATGCGGGCATGAGAGTATAGCTTCCCAGCATGTTTTTTTTCTATCCCATTTTTGGTATACAATATTTCTATTTCTATTTGTTTATTTTTTTGTTTTTTGCTTTGTGGGTGCAGCAGCCCGGGCAGTGTGCTTTTTTGCATTTTGAGTGGTAATTATAGTTTTTGGTGTATGGTGTATAAAGTACCCACATGTACTATACTAGATCCAGATCTGTTGTAGTCTCCCTAGCACTCTTTGTGGTCCCAGTATGGATTCCTCTCTTGTTTAACAATTCTTTAATTGGGTTGTAGAATAATTTAGAAAAATGAAAGTTCACAAAAAATGACATTTATTGGAGCTTTATTTAATCCTTTTCATTGCTTTAAAAAAGTGTTGGATTATTGTGGTCTCACTCCACGTATATTCAATTTTAGGTTGTGCATAACATAAAAGTCCTAAATGCATTTCGGACCCCTGGTCCTTCATCAGGAGATCATTAGATGCTTTCATTTCTTTTTTACATTTTTTTTTTATATTTCTTTTTATTAAAACAAGGCATCAATAAATACATCAGTGCATAGTACAGAAGAGGGTCGTTCACAATGTCAACATGCGCCACAATAAGTATTGACAGGGGGGGAGAGGGGGGCGATATACATGCACCATAAATATTCACATCTGAGGGTCATGGGGAAGGCGGGACATCAGAGACTACGTTTGCAGGTGGTACACAGATATTTCCCCTGTACTGATTCCAGGAGCCCCAAATACGTTTCCATTTTCGAGGGCGGCCCCTAGCCAGGAACACAGTTTTTTCACGGAACATGCACCAATCCATACTTTCTATCCACCCCTCTATAGTTGGCGGCCTTTGGGCTCCCCTCTGCTGTGCTATGTTTCGCTTACCAATCATGCCCCCAAAGTGACCCATTGGGTCTGTGCAGTGTTCAGGTCAGTAGGCTCCCAAATATTCAGCAAACATCTCCTAGCTTCCGGGAAGAGAGCCACACCCGTCACTTCTTGCATAGCATCATGGACCGTACGCCAATAATCTACCATATACCGACATTCCCATATGATATGGAGAAACGTCCCCAACTGACCACATCCCCGCTGACACAGACCCTCCTTCGTTAAACCCATTCTAATCAGACGTGGACCCGTGACATAAACCCTGTGTAGTATTTTCAGCTGGACCAGTCTCAGCCGTGCCGGAATCGCGACCTCCTTCGGAGAGGAAATTGCCGATTGCCAGTCCTCGTCGTCAATTTCAAGGCCGTCTCGGGTCCACTTATCCCTTAGTTCTATTAAAAGATCAGCTCTGTGATTAATCAGTTTCTTATAAACAAGAGAAATGGTGCTATCAGGCAGATGTCCATCTAGTATGCGATGTTCCAAAGGGGTTGCCTCCAGTATCTCTTCCCCTTCGGGGAATACCGATCTCATTGCATGACGAACCTGCGCATAATGAAAGTACTCCATCCCACTCAATTCGTATTCAGTTTGTAATTCTGCAAATGACTTAACCTTTCCCTTCGCCCAGAGGTCGCCCACAGTAGTAATCCCTATCAGGTCCCATTTACCCAAACCCTTCGTATTCCATAGCCTGCCAAATCTATCAGATCCAAAGTGCGGGGTAGCCAAAGTCAGACGATCCTTCCATCCGAGAGAACTAGTAGCATCCACGACCGTGGGACGGGTGACGGAGGGTAGGTTACCCACGCGGACTCCAGATGAGTCAAGGCACCTACAACTGAGGCGCCCCGCGATCCTCCCGCCCACGTTGAAGCACCTCACATCTATGAGGGAGGTCTTTTACTTTTTGACTACACCAACTTATATAGGTAGTCCCCCTGAATGGTAGCTCCTTAATTAGCAGCACCGTGTAGTGTAGATATCCAACACCAACCCCCCCTTTTTTTTTTACACTGATTGCACATATATAGGTCCTGAAGAATTGCCACGGTACTAATCGACCAGCAGGGCAAGAAACATGTCGACCCAGAGAGAAGAGCACATTAGGGAATGAACATCCCCCGACAGGGCCGGTGCCTCTCTTCTTTATATATTTCTTTTTAGGAAGGTGGATTACCTAACCAGAATAAAACGTATCGCCTTGGAATATCCAACCTTTTTTAACTCACCCCCACAGCACCACTCACTATCTACACACACACACGGGCCACACACCCCCACTTCATCATACGGCAAAGGAACAAAAGATCTCCGATAAAGAACCCCTTTGCGGGTGCCCGTTGAGCATTGCAGCGCCGGCTCAACGAGGAGCAGGTCCATATGATGAAGCATGACACCTAGCTTGCTGGGTGTGTGAGGACCCTAGTTCCGCAAAAGCGGGATCCCCAATCCCACTACCGCCTTTCTCTTCTCTCCCCCCTTTTTAAATCACCACCACTAATTAGTTGGTAGGTGTTTTTCTAGCTCAGAGGAACAGCTTCCTTTTTCTTTGTAGTACATGACTTGGGAGGGCTTGAAGCCTGGACCTCTTTAATAAGCCCCCTATGATCCCCCCTCTCCTTGTCAAAACTAGTAGCTTCATGCCATATACGTATTGCCACCCTGGTCGGTCCAATCAGACTTTTCTCTACTGATTTAGTGTACAGCGCTCTGCTATAACTACCGCCAGGAAGTGTCCATCTATACATGGCATAACCGGGAACCAATTCAGACCCATATGTACCATGGTTAATAGCCCCCAACTGCGATTCCCAATAGTATCTCTTAATATCGGGGAGGGCAATCCCTCCGCCGTACCACGGGAGCGTCAGCTTAGCTAACGCTCTACGTGGTCTACCATCCCACAGCAAAGTACGCTGCAGACCCTCTACTTCTCGAAAATAGCTAGCCGGTACCACATCTAGAGTATTTTGGAGGGCATAAAGAAAACTGGGGAGAGACATAATTTTAAAAAGGGCCGCCTGTCCTAACATTGAGAGCGGAAGTTTCTTCCAACCCGCCACATCACTTTTCAGCCGAGCCAATGGAGGGAGAAGGTTTTTCTCATACCGAACTGTGGGGTCCATGGAAATATATACCCCAAGATACTTGAACCCTTCCTTTGCAATCGGAATGGGACAATTCCGAGGCAGAATGGGGACGTCCCCACATAAAACATACAGATAGGATTTCGCCCAATTTATTATCAATCCAGAATTTCTACCATAGGAGGCCAAAACATCACAGAGCACAATAAGGGACTTCCTAGGAGAGGACAGATAGAGTAATAGGTCGTCCGCATATAAAGAAATCCGATCCTCAAACTGCGTAGACCAACGAATACCCTTGATCGAGGGCTCCCAACGAAGCCAGGCCGCGAGAGGTTCGAGGGCCAACGAAAACAAAAGGGGAGAAAGCGGGCAGCCCTGCCGAGTGCCCCGCCCAAGACAAAATGGCGCCAAGACACAACCGTTAACAACAACCTGCGCGAGAGGCTCAGTATATAATAGACGCACCCAGCTAATGAACTCCGGACCGAAACCAAATTTCGCCAGGACCGCCCACAGATATGGCCACTCCACCGTATCAAAAGCCATTGTCGCGTCAAGCGACGCTATTATTGCTACGCCCTCGCAAGAGCCCCATGCAACCGCCTCAGGTTCAAAGCCGTATTTCTATGCGGAATGAATCCCGACTGGTCGGGAGTACAAGCTCTCTAATGACTTTGATCAATCTATTGGATAATATTTTAGCTAATATCTTGGGTTCTGAATTCAACAATGAGATAGGCCTATACGAAGCGCATCTGTTTCTAGGCTTCCCCTCCTTAGGTATCACCACTGTCGATGCCAGTCTCTGGTCCTGGGGGAGTATACCACAATCTCGGGATTCCAAGAACATATCTCTCAAATAGGGGGCAATCTTGTCTGGTCGAAGTTTGTACAACTCAATAGGAAGACCATTGGGACCCATCGCTTTGCCCGAATTTAGGGAACGCACCGCCAAAGCTACCTCATCTGCGGTAAGCTTACCATCCATGAATTCACGATCTTCCTTAGTCAGACAAGCAAACTTAATATCCCTCAATAGTAGACACAAATCTTCCTCTGGTCTCCCTGAGACAGAAGTGTAAATACTGCAAAAATAATCAGCGAAACAGTCCACTATCCCCTGTGGGTCAGTCCCATCATTCGTCTCAACTTCTGGAACCACCCGATCAGCGCTATCTTTCTTATCCAACCAGGCAATCAATTTACCGGCCTTGTCCCCAACGTCATAGAGACGCCCCTGTTGTTCTCGACTCAGGGCTCTAGCACTGTCCGTAACCAGTGTCCTGTACTCAAGCTGCTTAAGTTGTAAGACATGCAATCTAGCGCGGGTCACCTCCTGTTCCAGTTCCATTTCTATGTTAGCTATTTCGGCCTCAACTCTCACCACTTCCTCCTCCTTCTGCTTCTTGACTCCAGTGATCAGGGATAAAGCCTGACCCCTGAGTACAGTCTTAAAAGCCTCCCACAACGAGATCGACGAGGAAACTGAACCCTCATTTTCCTGGAAATAACCCTCCAATGCTTTCAACAAATCATTGCGAATCTTAGGATTACGCAGGTACCAGGGATTAATGGGGGCCACCCTACCACCCGAGCCAGGAGTCAGTTCAAATCTAAGCCAGAGCGGCGAGTGATCCGAAATACCTCTGGCCAGATGCTTTACTTCGGCAATATACGATGCCTGGGCAGCAGGCACCAGAACATAGTCTATCCGAGAGAGACTACCATGAGCGCCAGAGTGGAAGGTATACCGCTGCTGACTAGGGTGAAATAATCTCCAGCTATCAGCCAGACCCAGTGCCTCAATAAAATCTGGCAGCCATCTATGGGCCCTCCTCCCGTCCCGCGGCGGGTACCGGTCTAGACCACCAGAGACTACAGCATTGAAATCACCACCCAAGATCAATAATCCACTAGGGAGGTCCAGCACAATCTTCCCTAACTCAATAAAAGTCGCAGCCTGTAGACCCGGAGGGACATAAATTGAAACCAGGGAGAGCGTTTGTCCCTCCCAACGTCCTGAAGCAGCAACATATCGTCCCCTCTCGTCTGCAACAACAGATTCCATTACTAACTGGAGAGAATTCTTGAGAAGGATCCCAACTCCCCGGGATCCGGAAGTGAAGCCAGCATGAGCTACCAGCCGATAGCCTTTCCTATTCATCGCATTACATACATTCCCTACCAAGTGAGTTTCCTGAAGTAGGACCACATTGGGGGAATGTCTTTTAAGAATTTGTAAAACCACACTGCGCTTGATTTTATCCCCCAACCCATTCACATTCCAGCTCAATACCCTCAATCCCCTACCCCATCACGAAACAGAAAGAAGACCCAACCCTCCTCCGAGTCCCGCACCATATAGAAGCAATCTTTAAATACAATGCCTTGTAGAAACACGAACAAAACACAACAAATGAACATCTAGACTAAACTACAAAAAGTAAGTCTGAGGAGGAAAGCGACCCACCGATAGCCCGTTGACCCTCCCATATGAACTGTGTTAAACCTTTGATCCAGAACCGTACAACATTACAGCAAAGGATCGTTCCCTTGTTTTCCCCAGCTACCAGGACAACAGTACTCGTTCTTGCTCCTGTGAACCCCCTTCTTCTCCACTCTGTCTCTGGGGCTCACGTTGGGTAGATAAAGTATCTAACGAGTCTGCAGCGATCTCAGGCTTATCAAAGAAAGAAACTCTCTCTTCATGTTCGATTCTCAGCTTAGCCGGGTAAGTCCCATGTCACAAAGCCTTCTTTTTACCCCCCTAAAGCTCAATCTTTGCTTCTGGACTGCCTGCGTAAAGTCCGGAAAAAAACTGATGGACGAATTTTCATACTTCAAGGGGCCCTCCGATCTAGAAGCCTGGAGGATTACGTCTCTGTCTCTGAAATTAAATATTCTTGCTATCAAGGGTCGGGGCGGGGCACCGACACGCGGTCTCCCTCCAGGAATTCTGTGTGCCCGCTCGACGGTAAAGAACTTGCTCAGGCCTTTAGGTCCAAGGTGGTTGGTTATTAGACCCTCAACAAAGAGGTCAGCCGCTTGCCCTTCCGCTTTTTCCGGCACCCCAATGATTCGTACGTTATTCCTCCGGGCCCGCCCTTCGAAATCCTCCAGTCAACGAACAACGAGTTCATTAGAGGCTCTCAGGTTCCGAACTTCAGAGTGTAATTCTGTGACGTCATCCGTAAGACTAGCCATTTTAATGTCTAAAGACTTCACTTTTTCACTAGTTTTCTAGAGGTCCGTCCGAATCAAGTAAACCTCAATGGACACAGTGTCCAATTTATGAGCAAGGGTCTCCATCTTCTGCCCAAGAGAGGACTTGATCCCATCAATGGCGGCCATCACGTCTTGCAATGTCGGCTCAACTTCCAGGGCCGAGGCGTCTTTTACTCCTTCTTGTGACCTTCCCGGTTCACTAGGCGACCCCTTAGTTTGCGCGTATCGGTCCATGTTGTTTGATTGGGTGTACCTTCCCCCTCTGGTGGCCTTCGATTTCTGTTTGTCCCCCTCCGGCCTAGTCGCCATTCTGGGACAATCATTATTCGTCGTCCTATTCCGGGAGGTGGCCCTTGGGACTCGTCGTTGATGGACAGTATCGAGTCACCTTGTCATCCGAACCTTTAGGATAGTTGGTCTTTCATCCGTGGTACCACAGCGCCCATCAAGCCGCGGATAGATCCAATCGCGGCAGCCACATCCGCACGATACGCGGCCAAAAGCCTAGTTTCCCAGTCCTGAGGCTACCACACTAGTAAAATGCCCACACTGCATGGCACACTGACACCGACTGGAGCGTCCGATCACAGAAGTGCACCCAGGCGAGAACACCAAACGTTCCAGTCAAAATTGAAAGTGAAACCAAATGGGTCTGCAAGACCAGACCGGCCACTTCCGGTACCCAGCGCCGTTGTTGTTGAACTACGCCACGGATACTATGCCAACCCAAGCGCCGGGCATCCGAGAGAAACAGGCCGCAAACTCTCCGACCCTCTAATTCTGGTTTCCGGGGTCCTTTCGGGATGTGATTTTCAATATTCGACACTCCTTCGGTTCCACTGCAAGAAACACTCCACAGTAGACCTGATTAGTGGCAGGATATATTCGGGAGGCTACGGGGGTCTCGGGAGCCCTGTGCTCAAAGCTCCGCCCTCAGATGCTATCATTTCTTGATATTAATCTACAACCTGATTAAAGGATTGTTAAACAAGAGAGGAACCAATACTGGGTCCACTTTTATTTAAGTATTAATTATTTAAAAAAAATTAAAAGCCATTGTTATTTGTAATATCAATACATCTAAGTCACGTAAATACAACACATATTGCATTACAAATTCTATAGGTGTCACATTTGCGAAAGTTAAAACTATTGGAATTGTAAATGACAAAGCTATTAATTTAGCTATTTTCAAAACCAACACATAAATAAAAAATGTGTCATTTACAATACCAATAGCTCAAACTTTCCTAATGCGAGACCTATTGCATTGCAAATGCTTGTTTAGCCCTCCTTCCCTTTTTAGAATAAATTGCCCATTCTAACGTAAAGGTAGCAAGCAATCTCGCTTGCCATTGACCAAATGAAGGGGGATTCAGATCTTTCCAGTTTGAGGCGATGCATATCCGCAAGATGGTCATTGCGACAAATATCAAAGCCCCTCCTTTTAAGTCAATATCATCATAAAGCCCTAACATAATGGTGCTGGGCGTAAGACATATGTCTAAAGAGAGAATTCTGCTTAGAAAGCATTGGACCTGTGTTAATAGAAGCTTAAGATTAGGGCAGGCAGCGAACATATGTATCGAACCTGCACTGTATTCCATACAGTGTGGGCAGTTTGCCCCAGGACCAGTTGCCCATTTAGATACCCTACTGGGGGTTGTATATAAAAAGAAACCGGTTTTATAAAATTGTGCTTGCAGCTTGGAAGGTAAAAGACAAGTTTGCGCTAGGCCCAGGGCAGAGCAGAAAGCGTTCGATACGGTGTTCTGCTTAAGCTGCCATTGGGAGTCAACCTTGCTCAGATCATCTGGTCGTTTTTCGTTCAAAATATTATAGATACTTCCAATCCTGGGTAGATTAGGGCCAAGTAATTTGTTGATGAGATCGACCGCTGTGAATCCTGCTTACCCTCCGGTTTTATATGTTAGATAATTCACTATTAACTGGTATTGAAAAAATGGGTGACTGCTCAATTTATAATGAATTTGCAGGTTCTGGAATGACAGTATACAGCCAGCATTGTACAGATCCCCTAGTCTAAGGAGACTGACCGAGTACCATTGATGAATGTATGCATTCTTGAAGATCAGCGGGGGGGGTTATCATTCTGCCTAATCGGGGTGTAATAATTTAATTTAGAGATTCCAAATACCTTGCAAACATTACGAAAACCCGATGGGCATTAATCATGGTCTTAAATCGGACTCGCTTATAGTAAGAGAATGACAAATGACGCCAGAGGCAACCCCTTGCATTCTCTCCTAGAAGCAGAAAGTAGGGCGAAGGTAGTCCCGAAGGGCTTAAAACACAGTCTTCATTTAAAAGTTCAATACAGTGTCGTAGAGCAGTGGCCCAATAATATAACTTTAAGTTGGGGAGAGCCCAGCCTCACCTCTCCCTGGGTAGAGAGAGGAGAGTAAAGGCCCTTCTTGGCTGTGAATAAGACTAGATAAACCTTGAAAAAATGTGGTCAAAAACAGCAAGTATATGATGATTAAAGCTTAAAGGAATTGCTCGAAAGAAGTAAAGTAACTTGGGAAAATATGTAATCTTTAGGACATTACACCTATCATCAATAATAAAACACCGGGAGTAGACGGCCTACCGATAAAGTTCTATGCAAAGTTTGTGGACTTATTAGCTCCAAGGCTCCTGGAGGTATACACGGAAGCGAAAGAATCGGGGCAACTGCCTTCCTCCATGCGAGAGGCTTTGGTGATCCCGCTTTTGAAACCTGGTCGAGATGGGAAAAATACGGCCTCCTATAGACCGTTGTCAATGCTGACCACCGACTACAAGATCTTGAGCAGAATCTTGGCGACCCGCCTCCTAAAACATATGACAGATCTCATACATGTAGACCAGGCCGGGTTTATCCCGACTAGGAACATGTCCACTAATGTTAGGAGGTTGATGCGAATACTTGAGGAAGTGCAACCACGAGCGCAACAACCAATGGTACTCCCGGTCAATATAGAGCAAGCTTTTGATAGCTTGGAATGGATATATTTGTATAAGTCATCAAAAAACAATGGGAGAGTAAGGGTTTCTCCACAAAAGTGGAGGGGGGTACTCCTGGTCCCCTAGACCAATTATATATAAACAAAAGAGAGGAGTATCGCCACAGGACCGGGAGGTGGCCCTACTGGAGAAGGGGAAATTTATGAAGACTCAAGGAGAATTGTTCCTCGTTTTAATAAACCCATCTCCAGTAGGGCCACCTCCCGGTCCTGTGGTGATACTCCTCTCTTTTGTTTCTATATATTTGTATAAGACCATGGAACGGTTTGGCTAGGTGCTGACTTTGTAGGATGGACGAAAGTATTGTACACATCTGCCGTGGCCAGGGTGCGAGTTGTATCGTTGATCTCGCCTCATATTCCAGTGGCCCGAGGAACGAGACAGGGGTGCTCGCTCTCCCCCTTGCTGTTCGCGCTGGCAATAGAGCCGCTGGCGGCAAGGGCCAGATTGGGCGAAACCTACGATGGCCTATGGTACAGGGGGGACCGGCAGTATATTTCGCTATACGTCGATGATTTGCTGATGTTTCTCGAGGATGCAGGGAACGCGCTGGAGGGAGCTGCATGTCTGTTGTCAGAGTTTGGAGACGTCTCGGGGTTACGGGTGAACTGCTCCAAAACGTGCCTATTCCCGATAAGCAAGGGAGAACCCCAACCCATTACACATCGGGAGGTGCGGTGGGAACCGACTTGTTTAGCATACCTGGGGGTGCATGTCTATCATAGTCCCACTGATGTACTAGAGGGTAATGTGGGGAGATGCGTGAGAGCTCTTAAGGGCAGTATGGCCTTCTGGGCTGCCCTCCCGCTGTCACTGACGGGTCGGATAGCCCTTTTAAAAATGATAGAGCTTCCTAGACTACTGTACTACTTTCGGACACTACCAAGATGGATCCCATGTTCGGTGTTTAAATCGGTGAAATCACTCATAGTGGGATTCCTGTGGGGATCTAGCAGGCGGAGAGTGGCGCAGGCAACGCTAACTAGACCTAAAGCGGAGGGGGGGACTAGCGGTCCCAGATTTTGAGCTATATTGTTTGGCGGCCCAATTACAAATACTGACGCAGGCAGTAGCGAGTGAATTTAGAGGGCCAGAGCAGCAAAGAGGTAGAGGAATCCCACGCCACATCCTATCGATATCATTATGCAACAAAAGTTGGACCTCAGGGATCTCACTATCGAAGAAAAAACACTGAGACTGTGCTGAAATCAATCCCAGCGCAGAGCGGGAGTCTTACACCCCTATGCGCCTGAAATACCACTGGGCATGGCAACAGCCCTGCCGCATGGCGGCGATTGGACGTCATTGCAAGACTGGGAAGAAGCGGGGCTCCAAGTCCTTGGTGATCTGTATGAGGATGGGGGTAATGCTACCCTTTCAGGAGCTACAGGAGAGGTACGACCTACCCAGGGGAGGATTTATAATACATGCAGCACTGACCAGAGCGATACAGAAGCACTGGCGAGGAGGGACGACAGAACCTAAAACAACAATGGCGTGCCAGTACACCATGATGGCAGCTGGGACTTTCAAGGCGGTTACCTGCCTTTATTCCAGGATGATAAACGAAGGGCTAGCACCCTTAGACACCTTGGGAGGAAAGTGGGAAGCGGACATAGGGAAACCTATACCTGAGACGGCCTGGGCACGGATAGTACGAAGGGCCTGGAAGAGTTCAAGGAATGCGAGATTCCAGTTAGTGCATTTCTATATACTCCACAGAGCATATTTAACGCCAGGGAATATGAGGAAATATTTTGGGGTAGAAGAAGCAGCGTGCCCTAGGTGCGCGAGGACAGGAGTAGAATTGGAGCACATGCTGTGGTCCTGCCCTAAGATGGGGAGTTATTGGGAGGAAGTGGGAGATACCCTGAATACTACCACGGAGCGGCAGTTGACCTTTGATATATCCACAAGCGTCTTGCACTGGTTCCCTCACACGCCTAAAACCAAGGTAACAAGTAAGTTTGTGGACATTGGACTAATATTAGCGAAAAGGGAAATAACACGGCGCTGGAAGGCGAAGGAGGGACCTAGTAGCAAGAGGTGGAGGGCCGAGCTTTTAAAGTGGGCGGGGAGCGAGAGCACGATTAGGTACCAGCAGGCGAGACGGCTTCACAATGAAAAGGCATTAGAAACAGCAACAGCATGGGAGGCACTAGTACAGGCACTACGGGACTATCAGACGAATGAAGACTAAGGAATGGACAGCGGGGGAGGGGGGAGACCGAGCAATACCAGGTAACTGAAGTAAAACTGACAGTAATTGATAGCTGGCACATGATGGAAAGTCGCGGCAGATGATACACGCACCGGAGGGGTGGGAGGGGGAGGGGGTACAATGTGAGTTGTGGGCATTCTGAAGCAAGTTGAATTAAAGTAGCAGATGTTAATAAATGATCGCCAGAAGATGCTACAATAGACATGTTGATTAGCGTTAGAAGGATATCACGGAGAAGGCTAGAAGGGGGACTGTTTAACATTGATGGGGGATGTTCGATATAAGTGTGCATAATGTCTATTTGAAATCAATAAAATTTGTTTTAATAAAAAAACCAATTACACCTATCGTCAATAGTTAGGTGTAAATTATCAATTCTCCGGAGTGCCTTCTCCATGTTGATAGCAAGTGGAGACAGGTTTACTGAAACTTAAGAGTCTAAGTCAGAGACTATGTTGACTCCTTGGTATTTTGCCTTACTGGTAATTCTATTATCTTCCCAACTTATTTTCCCATTAACAACTATCTGAGTTTTTGTTTTATTCAGGGAATAGCCAGAACTTGCTCCAAATGCCTGGGCCTTTTGTTCAAAAGCCCTGATTGCAGAATCGGGTTCAGGGGTGACTATGGCTAGGTCATCGGCATAGGCCATGACCTTTGTATCTGTACTGAACCTACTAACAGACAGGATAGAGGGGTTTGATTCCATTTTTTTTATCAGAGGGTCAATGTAGAGTGCGAATAGCAAGGGTGAACAAGGGCACCCTTTCCTCCTTCCTCTTGTAATCTTAATCTGGTCAGACAGGTTGCCATTCATACATATTTTGGCTATTGGCTCTTGATAAAGTGCCTACACCGCTTGGAGTATTCTAGGTCCAAAACCGACTCTTTGCATGATAACCCAGAGAAATTGCCAGGAGACCCGATCAAACGCTTTTTCAGCGTCTAAGAGTATTAACGAGATGGGTCTCCTGACACCTCTGCAGCATCAAATAGGGTGATAGTCCGGCGGACATGTAATAACCATGTTGCCCCTTAGAAACTAATGACTCAATGTTGGTAGAAAGTCTGGTATCGATAATTTTAGAGAAGATTTTAGCGTCAGCATTTATTAACGTAATAGGCCTATATGAGGACATTTCCAGGGGTGATTTATCCTTTTTCGGAAATATAATGACCAGGAATCCGGAGGTTTAGCCCCCTCGAAAATAGATCTTACTACATTGGTAAAGGCATCCTTAATTTGTAGAGAGAAAACTTTATAAAATTCGATAGGTATACTATCCGTACCGGCGGCTTTTCCATCCGGGAGGCAAGTAAGTGCAGCCACAATCTCCTCCCGTACGGGGGAACCTTCCAGTACCTCATATGCATTCGGACTGAGATTGGCAGTGGGTATGTTACCTAAATATTCCCTAACCTTGATTTCTATATCTTCAGCTGTTCCGATTATGTCTTCCAAATAAAGCTGCTCATAAAACTTCCTAAATGCTTCCTCTATTTTTACGGGATCAGATGTCGTTCCTTCAGTATCGGTGTTTATAGTGGGAATGGTATTAATTGTAACCTGTTGCCTGGTTGCCATGGCCAGCTGATGACCGATAAGTTCTCCTACCTCGTAACATTTTTCCTTTGACGCCACCCATTTAGTAGCTACTTTTTCTGCCAGCATTGTTCCCTTCTCTGATTTTGCCACGGAGACTGCGAGCTGCGCCTCCTCTGTATCCGACCCTGCTTGAACAGCCTGAATTAATTTCTTCTCTGCTGCAATCAGCTGCGCCTGCAGCGTATTAGTATGTAATTTTTCCTTACGATTTTTCCTAATAGAGAACCGTAGGGTCTCGCCCCGTTTGCTGGCTTTAAATTCGTCCCATACAACCATAGTGGAGGCTGATTCATTATTAATACAAAAAATTTCTTCAATCCACCGGACCATGTGTTCTCTGTAGGAGTTATCATACAGTAATGCCTTTTCAAAGGTCCAATGCGAAGTGGGTGCCTGATTAGTCCAACCTTCCAGATTTAAGATAAGGGGGTTGTGATCTGATAGTAATCGAGCGCTACATCAATAGAACATTTGTGAATTAACACAGGCGAAACGAAAAAGTAATCAAGTCTGGCGAATGAAGCATGAGGAGCAGAAAAGAAAGTAAAACCATTTTGATCAGATTTCAGGGATGCCCAAACATCCTTTAAGCCATGGGTGTTAATCAGGTTGAGCAATGCTCGGTAGGCTTTGGGTTTCCGACCTTGATAAATCCAGGACCCTTCCAGTCCCCAGGTACTAGGCAGGTTTAAGTTCGGGTCCCCACATAAGATTACCGGATGTGGCCAGTGGGCAAGTTCTTCATTTACATAGTTTATTACCCCTGGATCATCTAAATTACTGGCATAGACAGAACAAATAGTAAATATAAATTTGGGGATAGAGAACAGCTAGCCAAAACCCATCTCCCCAGTGTGTAGGTTTTAACTTGATTAACTGTTAACGGTAAGGTATGACGCGCCAATATCCCAACTCCCTTTACCTTAGCCCTCTGAGAAGTTGCCCCTATAGGCTTGACCCCAAGGGAATTCAACAGGGATTTCTGTCTGCCTTCAATGTGAGTCTCTTGGAGGCAGATGATATCTGCCCCCATCATTCCTAGAACCTGTGCGGTTTTCTGGCTCTTAGCGAAGTCATTAAGACCACATATGTTTAATGAGACGATCCTAAGTTTATTCAGTGGATTCATTAACTAATTCCAGTAATAGCCTGTATGTGATTACAGCAACCTGAGTCTGTCCCTCCCCTCGGCCCAGTGCAGGGAAAGTAAAAGCCTCTATGGCCTTGTTGCAGCGCCCTCCCCCATATACTAGGAGGGCTGCCATGGAAAATACTGTAAGATAATGAGGGCTGAAGCTTGTGCGGAACCGTAGCGGCAACCCCGTTTGCAAAGAGCAGCTGCCGTGGTATGGACTACCCTGTGGTAAGGACTGCCTCCTTTGGTTAGTAGCGTAGTAGCAACCCCGTATGCCAGGAGGGCCTGCTGGTATCAAGAGTGCTGTGGAAAATAAGGCTGCTGCCCAAGAACTGTCAAGTCGTGTGACCCATAGGTCACAAGGAAGCATTGAGGATTGCACCCAAGTTGCCCCTGTGAACTTCGGAGGACACCATTGACACATTGCCACATCACCGGGATCCTGAACGGGATCATTGGATTCCAAATCCCTCTCCCAAAGACTGCAGAACTTAGTAAAGGAGGAACACCAGAGCACTTCCGTTCGCTGCTGGAGCCGATTGCGTAAGCTCAAGGGTGAGCCTTCACTTGTCGGGTGCTGCCTCTCCTGCTCCGGGCAGCTGATTCTCCAAACAGGACCGGATCCATGCGAGTTCTCACTGACTGGGCACCCAATGAGATGCTGTATTGCTGCTGGAGCAGGTAAGACTGGTTATGGTCCTGTTGGGCCCCAGAGGACTCGCTGCTAAGAGCTCTGTGGCACTAGGACACGTTTAACTATTTTCTAAGAATGGAAGTGGACTCTTGAGTGAAGCCTTACTAGTCCGCATTCCCAGGGTGCGGCCACTAGTGAATGTGGAAAAACCCTGACCAAATTACAAAAAGCGTGTGGGGCGGGGATTTGCAAGTCAATCTCTATGGCCCTGACCTCAAGGAGATATGTGTTCTTGTTTATCCATGCTGTAACATTTCTTCGAATGTATAGAGTTAGAAAGAAAATAATTATTTTTATTATTTAAAAAAACTATTTGACTGGACATGGATATATTTATTCAGCTGTGCTCTCTGAGTTACGAGTTGTGTACTTATATGTATTTACTTACTGCCCCAGGGAGCCTTTGACTGCTTGTCCACAGCTACCACTGAGAGTGTAGTGCAGAAGTAGTACTTGGCCAAATTGCTCAGAATCCATAGGGCCTGGCACATATGAGTGAAAGGCCTCAACCACCACAGTTGGACGCAATACACCCCAAGTGCCTCGTGGCCCTCTGCAAGGGGTTATGACAAATAATTCAGGTGTTTTTTTACACAAAATTGTATTCAATCAATTGCTCCTGTCACTTGGTGATTCTCAAAACATAACCGAAAGGGCTACTGTTTTTAACTGATAACAGTGACATTGCTAGTTTGAAAGTGTGCCTCAATCCTGTAACAAAGTTGTGGCTGCGCTTAATCATGAGACGAAGTAGAGATATATGGGAGATATAAGAGCATATGGGTATGGGAGGTTGGGAATTGGCTTCTTAACTTCCATCTCAGGTCATGTGTAGTTGATGACCACTCTCTTCCTGACCTGTTCTTGTGGGTACATTTATTAAAGCACACAGAATAATTCCCCTGCAAGTTTTCATCTTTGGGGGGGAAAAAGTAAATACAAAATTGACTATGCTGTCCTAGAGATGCCATTCCTTATATCTCCCACTCCCTGAGTCCCATGAAAGCACTTCTTTCAGAAACCCTAACCTCCTTAAGTCATTGCTATTCACCAACATCTCCATACTGCCCTTGAAGCTCTCCTTCTGCAGTTACCATTACACTATTTCACCAACACAGAGGACTGCCTTTAATACACTCTGTCTCCTGAGAACTTACACTTCAACCATACCCAACCCTCAACCATTAATTTCACAAGCCCTACACTTTATGAGAACAAATAAGTAAGTACTCCTCCTCAGGTATCTAGTTGGTTTTCAAACTATCCCTGAACCATACAACCACCTCTCTGTGCTCAGACAAATTGATGCTCTCGATAGCTTGCACATACTATCAAGAATCTCTTCTTCCTACATGACACTCATTCACCCAGCCCCCCTCCTCGTTTTCTGACTCTTCCTCTTGTAAACTCACCAATGTTAGGCACACTTTTAATATGTTCCTATCAATCCAATCTCCTCCTCCTGTTAGTCACCTAACAGGCCTTTATCCCATCTAATGGCATTCAACCTTCCACTAGCAACAACCCTGGATGCATCCTCTGATTCTTTAAGCTCTCAAATCATTAAATCACTTACCCTTTCATGTATCTTATCTTACCTGACGTCACTCTTCAATTACTCCTCAATGCCATAAATCAGTAACTGCTCAAACCCTTACTGTAGGAAGCCCACTTCCTACATTTACTAAAGAAGCATAGCACCTATTATTCTTTCCCTTTTAACTACAGTAATGTCTCTTATCTTCCTTTCTTCTCTAATGTAATCTTCTGTTGTAAACCCCTCACAACTCATGGCATCAAGACCTTTCACTTTAGTTTCTGATAACTACGTTACAGAGAACAGCTCTTTCATGGAAGTAACTTTATTACATCTGCCCACTACAACCACCCGCCATCTAGCCTAATACTGCTCAACCTCTCTGCTTCTGTTGTACTAATGTTGATTGCTCTTCTTTCTACACTCAATACCTTATGTATAACTAACCAGAGAGGGGCTCTGTCTCAGCTCCTGTCATTTCTCATTCCCCACCTCTGCTCCTATATAGTGAACATATCTTTCAAAGGTTTGTTTGCCATGATGGGACAGAATGTTCCACCCTTTAGGACTGTTGTGTTTTCTGACCAAATACAAGGGGTGTATGCGTCTGTGTTTTTTCCCTTCCACCCTCTTGTGCCCTTTGTTCTCCTTTTTCTTTTCTTCTTCTTACACCTCCTATGTTGCGACCTCCTTGTGTGACTGTTAAAATCCTAGTGACTTCATAGTAAAGCTTCTATTCACGATCCTTTTTGTTGAGTGACTAGTACCACAGTGCACCAAAAGCAGACCATTCCCTGATTTTGACCATCCTGTGTAGATTCCTTTAAAGTGTAATCATGTACTCAAGCTACAATGCACTCATTTCAAGGATGTTTTTTTCTATAGGAAATGTAATTTGCCATAAAATATATTGTTTTTTCTGATTAAGCCTGCAAAAAAATTATCGATAAAAAAGGAGTCCCTATTCGAGCATTTTAGTGACTTTCCTATCTCTCTGATCCTTCTCAGTATCTTGGTGTTAATCCATCTCCTCACCAAGCCCGGGGCCAGTTTGGGTCACCCATGGATCAGATCTTTGTCCTCTTCTTTTCTCCCTCTCCACAACACCTCTTGGTTTCTTGTGTTATGTTTGTCGTTCCACTATTGAGATACTCTACATTTGCAGGCTTCTTCCCTACTTCCCTTTCCATAAGTTCAAAACATTACTCTCTGCCATAGTTTAATTGGACTACCTCAACTGCATACTAATAAGTATTCCTCTTTACTCTTTCAATTAGACAAGCATCTAAACTTTTCTGTTAGGATCCACTTCTATTTCTGCATGCATACCTAACTCAATATATTACGAAATTAGCCTGTTGTCAGCAAAACGTGCTATATACACCCCATTCATTATTATTTTGAAAGCTACTAATGGCTTATTCCCAGCTGCATGTCTCATCGATCCCTGGACGAGTACCTGTTTGCAACTTCAGATCCACTATCCTAAACCTTGTTGTCATTCCTAAAACCTCAACGTGCCACTTCAAGGCTGTATTCGTAGTAGTGGCTTGGACAATACTGTTGAAACGTACTCTCTCTGTCTGTATATTAATGTTCTCCCTTCCTATTTATATCTCTAAGTTCAAGATAGCTATAGCAATGTTCCAGAGCTTTTGTAAATAGTACATCACATAAATAATAAAAAATAGGCCTTTATCCCAGCCCTCTATAGCCAAAGGTTTGTTGGAGTGTCATTCACAATTTGATCAGCCCACTGCGCATCATATCTAGATTTGAGCTACGTGTCAGTCACTACAGCCATTGTTTAGTTGAAAGGGTTATTCCCATTGTGGTGTAGCCCACAGGATTACCATTTGGTCATCAGGGTGTTAGTCACCTTGAGTAATGGTGTTTCGCTGTATTTTTAATGCACTCGCATTAGGAAGTGGCAAGTGGCAGTGTAGTCTGTCTCTATCCAACAAGACCACCGTGCACTGTACATCTGTCGCTCAAGTACCTTTTGTGTGCACCACACTGTGGTGGGAGGAGACTTGAATGTCTTTAGGGGGGTAGTGAGTGTGTTTAGCAGTAGTTCTTTATGTCATTAGGCTGAATCCTTGCTCATATAATTTGAATCCAAAGTCCATTTTGTATAGAAAGATGCTCTTTATTAATTTAAGTTAAAGACATGAACAGCCAACACGTGTTTCGCCCCCTGTGGCGATTCGCGCCAGGGCTTTCTCAAGGCTATTTACATTACAGATTGTTCTTTTCAGTTCTCCGTCATGCTGCGTGCGAAAGCGGAAGGAACGACCTGCAGGCTCCCGACTACAGAACTCAGGGATTTTCCCTCACAAATGTTTACTTTGAAAAACCGGATTCTGTTTGAAAAATAATACAAATTATGATGGAGAACTGAAAAGAACAATCTGTAATGTAAATAGCCTTGAGAAAGCCCTGGCGCGAATCGCCACAGGGGGCGAAACACGTGTCGGCTGTTCATGTCTTTAACTTAAATTAATAAAGAGCATCTTTCTATACAAAATGGACTTTGGATTCAAATTATATGAGCAAGGATTCAGCCTAATAAAGAACTACTGCTAAACACACTCACTACCCCCCTAAAGACTTTGCTGTTTAAAACTCAAGAGGTCCAGAGTTTTTTTGAGTGTGTTCTCTTTACAAAAACCATGTGAAAACTGATATGGACTTGGATTCTTCCTTGGACCACTCTCCCTTTCTAGAAAGGAGACTTGAATGTGTAGTCCCATACTCAAACCACTGTGACTACAAGTGTGAACAATACATGTGCAATCTTCAGCACCAAATTATTCAATGGACTAAAGCCCAAACTAGATGGCCTCCCTTATCTTGCAACAAAAAGGCGCCCCATGTACTGTGCTTCTGTGGTTTTTTGAAATATATATTTTTTTACTTTTTCTTTCCAATTGTCAAACACTACTATTTCGTCAGCAGGCGGGTGTCTCCCATCTGTTCAATAGAGGTATCCGTGAACCTAAAAAACTAGATGGAATGGTGGGACCCTAGCATAAATTATTTCCTTTTGTATTAAATATCCTCACCGGCTCTTATTGCTGGGATACTTCATCGTCCAGTCTCATCCTGGTCCCTATGAACCAGGATGGGCGCAATCTTGATGGAGTACCTTCTCGTAATATCAATCTAAATAGAAAAATGCCTACGTGTTATCCTGGTTTCCTGTTATTTTGCATGCCCCAGGTATGATAAAAACATTTGTGGATACAATTATCCATGCACGTTTGTATTTGTTGATAAATTCCATTTCTTTGTTTTTTTAGGTTCAAGGATATCTTCTTTTGAATATGAGTTATGATAATAGAAGGGGGCATTCTCAGCCCTGACAACAGTACTCTCGCCCCTTCACTTTGAATAGGGTGTCTGCCTTCATCACAAACAGCTGCCTGGAGTTTCAACTTAAAAGCAGCAATGCTTTTGCATCTGAAACACAGTGGGTGAGGTCTCTGCCAGCACTTGGATGACATGTAGCAATAGCGCTTATACTGAGAATTCCTGCCTTAGGCATATATTGGAGTGAGAGGTGCCTGCAGGCGCATCCTCAACCACAGCATCAGCCTCCTCCTGACTGGGATACAACCACCCTGTATTACAGTCCTGCCTCAGACATGAGCTGGTGTGAGCGGTATCGACCATGAACTGTGGCAGTTTAGACATCCCATTGATGCCTAACCAATACTTGTTGGCCCACATTCTACATTAAAGTGAGATTCAAGCACCCCTCTCCGACTCCACCATCGTGCCTCGGGTGCGCCTTTTGCCCGTGGTGCACAATGACCCCATCACATAAGGTTATCGTATTTCTGGAAGCTAGATCTGGCACACCCTCTGTTTGCCTATGACTTGAGTGACCAAGTGAGTGCAGTGGGCAGAAACACAGTTTGTAACTGATATTTAGGGGTTGGTCCCAAGAAATACTTTGTTTTAAAACGTGGTGAAACTGAGCCCTTTGAAGCAAATTTTGGAGTTTACGCCTGAAGAAAACCTTCCATAGTAATGAATTGAATCTCTGCACCTCTCGATAGATAACCTGAATTATTTTTCTGCGATCAAGAAAGGAATTTATAAGGAAGTCAAAGTTAGCAGATATTTTGAAGGGGAGTCAGTGAATTATAGAATACTGTGCCCAAAACAAAATGTATACAGGCCATGCCACTTCACTGCTGCCGTAAACACTACAGACAAACTGTTCCATCTTTGTTTTTCTGCCATCTATAGCAATATGGGGAGAGTGGTAAGAGTTGGAAGAGGAGTTATGGTCCGGCTGAGGAATACTCTCCATAATGTGTTGTGGGGGGGGCGCTTACAGCCTGTCACCTTTACTTGTGGCTCTCTGGCGAACAGCAGCAGCACTGAGCGCTCAGACTGTAAATGCCAAACAGGCAAGCATTTGCTTACTTGTTATCTGCAAAAAAGGAAATTAACCACAGAAGGTCATGCACCACTTGTCTTTAACAATGCCTTTATTTTTAAAAAACACTAATAAAGAAGTAAAGCCTATAAACTCCAACAGGGAAGGAGACTGACTGACCAGCAGGGCATTAGCTGTAAACCAGCAGGTGGGTGCCATAAAATGTAAAATTAAGGCTGATTGAGTTCATGGAGTAGTAGTTTGTCAAATGGGTAAAGCCAGGATTAAACGTCAAGCTTCCTAGAGGCATGGCTAAAAGTTTCTCACTGTACATCTAGCGGTGGAGGTTCGGTGTTTTGCCTTCCTACCTCAGTCAATGGCACACTTTGAAAATATATATATATATTTTTTACACATTGCATTTATTACCTTAACGGAACCTATTTCTAAGCACTGCTAATGTTCAAAGGTAAGAGTTTACAGGCATACGGAGGTTGCCAGACCTAAAATACTCTTTTCATTTTAAGTTAATAATCCGGTTTCTTTCTTTGTACCCTTGACATCCCGAATGTAGCTTTCGCAATATGAGAAGAGTTATTACAGGGAGCAGTGATGGAAAGAAGCACAGATACAGCAGAACACAGTTTTGTCAAATCTGTTTCTTTTAGAGATTTGGGGATTAATTTAGAGGAGAATAGAAAGGAATGAAGTCTTCAAAACAACTCAATGACTGGTCCTGATCCAGCGATGAGGGATAAATAACTTTTACACAAACGCCCATTTACTTAATCCAACTAATCCCTTCTCGCTGGGTTCAGTGTGATGCAAGGTTTATACTCCACTTACCAAATACACAATAGAACCTACTTTTCTCCTTACAATGTATATGTGGTGATGGTCTTGATAGTTGATAGTTGATTATTTGATGGCAATAATATGCAATAATTGTGAGAAGGTGGCCTGGTATATACTGTCCACTAATTAATGTGGGCACCCTCTACCAGTCCACTCGACCCTTATGATGTATGAGTTCAAAGATAACCTTTAGAAAGCTATCCTAGTGGTAGCTGTGGAGAGCAGCCTCCAGGCTTAATCTTGAAGGAATGTAAAGCAGCTTGTTTTACCAGAATATCACCTCCTGAATGACTGAATGAACGGAGAACCACACAGTAGTTGTATAAAAAGATGTATTTATTAATATAACACACTCTCTGAATATAAAGACCCATATTAGCAATGTGTGCAAGGGAGCTAACTACCTTCTTAGAACACTCGGGAATCTCAAACCTTTCCTACCTCAAGCAGATTTCAAGCAAGTGGTCCAAACGCTTGTTTTGCCGAGGCTCGACTATGGCAGTGCTACACTATGTGGCCTCGCCAAATACACTTTGGCCCCCCTAAATGCTTCACTGAACACGGCGGCCAGATTGATTACGGGCACCAAGCAAAATGCCCAAATCTCCCTGGTCTTAAAATCTCTAAACTGGTTGCCCTATGAAGCTAGAATTCAACTGAATATTGCCTGCCTATCTCACAAAGCCCTCCACTTCAAAACCCCAAACTACCTTGCACAAAAGCTAGATTATCCGGAGGGTGGAGACTGCCAAGGAGTGCTAAATCCCTCCTCTTGAAAGCTCAGATCTTCCGCAAAAAGAGAACATGCCAACGAGCCTTCTCTGGCTCTGCACCAAAAATGTGGAACTCTCTTCCACCGGAAATTCGTAGAATCTCCTTACAAGGTTGCCTTCAAATGGGAAGCAAAAAGATTCCTCATGAATAAGTTCTTACCTTAACATGAGGGACAACTGTCAGCTCTAATTGCATCGGACATACTACAGTATTGGTTATTAATCCTGTTTATTATTATTGTATTTGCTCCCCTTATGTCATTATGTTTCTTAGACTAGCCCATTCTTCGTTACCCCCGGTTTATAAAGGACTGTTATGTGTGCACTATATGACTCAATGCCTATTAGATTCCCCATTTGACTCTTGTTGTGATCTGTTACCTCCTTTCCCTCAATGTGTAAAGCGCTCTGATATCCTTCGGGATCAAGTTTGCGCTTTATAAAACTTTATAAAGAAAGAAAGTAAAGGAAACCATCAGTTGACATTCGAAGACCTCCTAGGAGTGACAGCGTTACTGGGACCTGAGGGGCATAAACTACTGACGTGGCCTAGTTTTTTTTTGTCAAATCTTTTTTATTAGCATTTTAACATTTTATACGGTTCAGGATACAGTACAAGAGAAACAATCAAGGTATCGTGGCATTCCGGTCTTGCCGGTTCAACATTCACTCATTGTAATTCAGTGTAAAGTGAGACCACGATGTCTCTCTGGCAATGTCTCGTAAACGAAGTAGCTGTGCTCAGGACTGACCAGTACAGGTGGGGCCCGCTTCGGCTCCCGAAATATTGTTCATGTCCATCTGGTGGCTCAGCCTTGCACGTAGCATAACTATGAGGTGGATCCTTTTAACCTTATATTTCCGCCTAGAAATGACATTATTCTAACAAGTATATAATAAAAGGGAACTTGAACAATAGCGGCAAAATGCAGACATCCAATCACACCCATCCTCCTCCCCCCCCCCCCATCCTCCAGCCCCCCCCCCCATCCTCCTCCCCCCCGCCCCTTCCAGGTGCCACCCCCCCTGTGCAGGTGCATCTGTGGGCAAGTGTGTGTCACAGGCTTGCGCATCTAAAGGTTGGAAGAGTGCATGATGGGCCATCCGGACAGGTAAGCACCCCGTGTTGTATTCTGGCCCCAGGTCTTTTGTCTAAGACTGTTCAGTAACCTGATGGCCACCTTCCCCCGGCAACTGCAGGGTCTTAAGCATGCCCTCCCACTGGTCCGCGATGGGTTCCTTTCGTAGCCCCATCATTTCCTCCCTCTGTATGGCTTTCCATTCCGCCCGGGCCCACGCCTGAAGTGAAGAGACCCATGCTTGCGCAGCTGGCGGCTCGCGCGCTTTCCATCGCCTCCCAGGTCTAAGAAGCGGGAAGATGCTTTATTTTGGGGCGACCTCTTGAAGTGGTGGAAGATGTACTCCGGCCAGCTAAAGGGGATGATGCGGCCCATGCACACCCCGAGCATTGCGTGTATCCCATTCCAGTAATCCCCCAGCTTAGGGCAGTTCCATAAGAGGTGGATAATTCCTGCATCCAACTCATTGCATCTGTCTAAGCGGTGGAAGTACCTATTGATCAGCTCAGGTATGAGATAGGCTCTATGGACGATGAATAGCTGTATCTGGCGAAAGCGCATGTTGCGGGGTATGCGCACCGGGCTCTTTAAGGACTCTCTCCCATTCTTTATCGGACAGCGCCCTATCCAAGTCTCGCTCCCACTTGCCTTGAAGCGGAGCCAAGCTGATCTCTGTGTGGGCTCTTAGCGATGCGGCAAACCAACGGACCAGGTGCCTGCCTCTCCCCATAACATGCAGATATTGCATGGTTAAGTGTTGTTCAGGCTCTGCCGCCATGTCTCCCCATCTAGCCGTCAGCTGTGCTACGAGCGAGCGATGCAGCAGGAACCCCCCAGGGGGCAGCCCATCTTCGAACACCAGCGCCTCATAGGCTATTAGTGCTCCATCTCTGAAGAGATCACCCAGCGTCTGGATGTCAGCCTCTCTCCACTGCTCTGGCATGTGATGGCCCCTCCACCCCCGGCACACCTTCTAAGGGAATGGCAGGCGCGTACGGGAGTACCTTCCGAGTGAGGAACATGGCTCTTCGAAAACACTTGTATGCCACCGCCAGCAGCTGGCGGAGCGGGTTTCTCGGGCGCCGTCAGCGGGTGAAAGAGCTTGGTGACTCGGCACAGAGAGTACAGCGGCTCAATCGTAGCAGTGTCTTCCCTACCCCTATCTGCCAACCAGCGGGCTATCCATTGCAGCTGCGCAGCCAAGTAGTAGTGCTCAAAACAAGGGGTGGCTAGTCCTCCTTTGTCCGTTGGCAGAAACAATTTCGTCAGCGCTAGCCGAAGTCGAGATGCGCCCCAGATGAAGTCCCGCAGGACCGCGTTGAGTTTTGAGAAGAAGGGGGCCTGGATAAATCTGACGTGGCCTAGTTGATGGTATAGCCGGAGTGGGTTCCATACTGATCTGTTACCCAGGTGAGAGCCGGGATGGTAACCTCGGGCTTTGATACATAAAGATGCATATTTTCAGTGTATAGGGACGGTTTTTTCGTATTAGTCTCCCGATGTTGTATGGAACCCATGGATGTGCGGGTGTTGTCTGATCGCACAGGCCAGTGATTCTATTGTTACAGAAAATAAGAGGGGAGAGGGGGCAGCCTTGTCTGTTCCCTCTGTAAATTGGGAATTCGCTGGATGTCACCCCATTCACTTACCCCCGCTAGCAGATTGTCGTAGAGGAGAGCCAGCCAATCTCTGAAACGTAGACCGAAGCCATATTTAACAAGCATTTACAATGCAATGGTTTCGCCGTTGGAAAAGTTTGAGCTATTGGCATTGTAAATGACAAAATTTGTATTTATGTGTTGGTTTTGAAAAAAATGGCATTGTCATTTACATTGCCATTAGCTTAATCTCTCGCAAATGTGAGACCTATTGTACCCTACGGACGAGCTCAGCAGACAGCAATTACTACCACACACACACACCCAGAGCCACACACACACCCAGAGCCAGCCACACACACACACACACACCCAGAGCCAGCCACAAACACACATACACACCCAGAGCCAGCCACACACACACATCCAGAGCCAGCCACACACCCAGAGCCAGCCACACACCCAGAGCCAGCCACACACCCAGAGCCAGCCACACACCCAGAGCCAGCCACACACCCAGAGCCAGCCACACACCCAGAGCCAGCCACACACCCAGAGCCAGCCACACACCCAGAGCCAGCCACACACCCAGAGCCAGCCACACACCCAGAGCCAGCCACACACCCAGAGCCAGCCACACACCCAGAGCCAGCCACACACCCAGAGCCACACACACACCCAGAGCCACACACACACCCAGAGCCACACACACACCCAGAGCCACACACACACCCAGAGCCACACACACACCCAGAGCCACACACACACCCAGAGCCACACACACACACCCAGAGCCACACACACACACCCAGAGCCACACACACACACCCAGAGCCACACACACACACCCAGAGCCACACACACACCCAGAGCCACACACACACCCAGAGCCACACACACACACACCCAGAGCCACACACACACACACACCCAGAGCCACACACACACACCCAGAGCCACACACACACACACACCCAGAGCCACACACACACACACACCCAGAGCCACACACACACACACACCCAGAGCCACACACACACATACACCCAGAGCCACACACACACACCCAGAGCCACACACACACCCAGAGCCACACACACACACACCCAGAGCCACACACACACACCCAGAGCCACACACACACACCCAGAGCCACACACACACACACAGAGCCACACACACACCCAGAGTCACACACACACACACCCAGAGTCACACACACACACACCCAGAGTCACACACACACACACACCCAGAGTCACACACACCCAGAGTCACACACACACACACACACCCAGAGCCACACACACCCACACACACACAGAGCCACACACACAGAGCCACACACACAGAGCCACACACACAGAGCCACACACACAGAGCCTCACACACACACACACATCACATTTTCATAATCATTCGCTATCACAAGAATTCTTTCTGAATCCAAACATGTTTGCATGAAATAAGTGTGTATTAATGTGCATTATTTGTGAATCAGAATAGTTTAAAAGAAAAAACAAACATAACATTAAAAATCCTGTGTGCTCTTTAAAGTTAGACACCAAAAACCGTATGAGAGTGTTACGTTAGGCTTTCCAAGTTCAATTGCATATTAGCTTTTTGCAGGGAGAAAAATACTTTATGTTCACTGTCATTCATCGGTCACAGCATTGCACAAGACGCAACAGGGAAACCTGGCGCAAAGAGCTGATAAAGTTCCTATTGTGTACCGTTCCATAATCCCTCCTCTCTTCGCCCTTCAGACAAAATACACCATTTGACAGGTTACTGAAAGGAGGTCTTGGTGGAAAATTATGACTAATATGTAGCCAGGAACACAGCAGGCGGCGGGAGTACAGCACGTTGTATCAAACTACAGAGCCAGAATGCTTCTCGGCAGACACTGCGGCAGAAAGGTTAGGTAAAATAATGAATCACAGATCAAATACACAAGTCTGCAAAAACGGAAACTGTGCCCAACGCATCCGTGGTCAAGAGTCACTGCGTGACACAACTGCTTCCACCTTCAGTTCAATAAGCGTGGCAATTAATGCTCGGATGAGAAGGGAAACGTTCAAAACGAAAAATCACAAGGAGTATTCCCACCCTACAGCCCTGTAACTTTTTCATTCTAGGATTAGATTAGAATAATCATGTATGTGTGTGTATATATATGTACGAGCCGTAACTACGAATGAAAAAGAGTAAAAATTGCCCAACGGAGTGCTGGATTATTGCTGCGCGAGCAGTGGTTTTGTGCGTATATATATATGTACACACACATACATACATATACACACACGTCAAGTACACCTGTCCCCCCAAATGCTTCAATAATTAAAAGTACAAAGCGGAACGGAACAGGGTCACCATACTTGTACGATAGCTAAGCTGGCTTGTGTGTGCAATGAGAAGGCCTCTAAAAAAGGGGGTGGTGATGGACGGAGCATCTGAACCAATCAAACACTCACAAGATCGGAGTTTGATCTATGTAACTGGGCACGGGTCGAGTCTCATATTTCTGAGGTCAAAAAGAAGGGTTACCGTTAAAGTTAGGTAACTTTGACACCTGTTGTTTACAGCACTAGCAGGCCACGATCAGTAGCAGGGAGTAAGCACTATATAAAAACATAGAAACATGGACAAATCATCTCGCCATGTGCCAAAAAGGAAGTTATATCATTTCAAATATGGGGAGGAGTAAACAGGGCAGGTCAAGATACGTTCTTGTGCTGTCAGGGCAGAAACCTACCACGTGCTTAGTCTCTCATGCGTTGGGTGTGGGCCTGCCTAGGGTTTGAGCTGTCACCTAACTAGTCCTTGTAAGCCTTTGGGAGCATGAGAACGGATTAGGTTGCAAACTCTTGCTCAAAACGTCTGTCCTCCTTCAGCCCAGGGGAAGGCGAAAATATATAGTGCAATTTTTGGACAGTTTGCCAACCTTGATTACTCTTCTTTATCAATTCATGAGATGTATTTGTGCAGCAGGACGCAGTATGATTGCTTTTTATAAAAGGTGCTAGGCTACAGCACATTAACAACTCTCATCTGGCATCTTTGTACTCGAGACAATTCTTCATGTGACAGCATCTCTGCCTTGCACATGTTGCATATGGATTACTGGTTTTCTCGATTACCATTTTTGGTGTACATGCACATCGAACTCCACAGCCCCCGTGGCTCGCTCAGTGCTATGCTACTACCTAGGTTTTTGTCCTAGCGGTTATTATAATTTGCATACTTATCTCTCACACCCCTTCTCCATCACGCTACTAGGCGCTGCACCACAGGAAAATATAAAACCACCTCTGGGTACCGATGCTTGACACCAAAAGCACATAGCAAACAAGCATTTACAAGTGGTGCGGGAACGGGCACACGGAGAGCGGGAGGGGGGCAGGGGCGGGAACGGGCACACGGAGAGCGGGAGGGGGGGTCGGGAACGGGATAACACAGCCCCCGTGGCTCGCTCAGTGCTATGTTACTACCTAGGTTTTTGTCCTAGCGGTTATTATAATTTGCATACTTATCTCTCACACCCCTTCTCCATCACGCTACTAGGCGCTGCACCACAGGAAAATATAAAACCACCTCTCGTCACCGATGCTTGACACCAAAAGCACATAGCAAACAAGCATTTACAAGTGGTGCGAGAACGGGCACACGGAGAGCGGGAGGGGGGGCAGGGGCGGGAACGGGCACACGGAGAGCGGGAGGGGGGGGCAGGGGCGGGAACGGGCACACGGAGAGCGGGAGGGGGGGGAGCGACCGACGGGAACACTCGACTTTGAGAGAGAGCTTTTGTTAAAAAAAAAAATCGACCTCGCAGTGTAATCTTAACCGAGCCGACCCGATTTTAATTACGATGTCTCGTTTTATGCAGTGCATTACGTTACGGGAATGGAGGCTGAAAGCAACTCACCTGGACTTCGGTCGGCCGCGGAATGGCCAAAACAAACCTCGACGAGCAAAAAAAATAAACCCCGCCCATCGCCGCACTGACGTGACAAAAGGGGCCGGATGAGAAAAATTCTCAGAAACGCCCACGAGTCGCCTCGCAGGATGACGGACGCCTCTGTTTGCCAATGGCTAGCGTCCATTTATGGAGCTAGCCAATGGGAAACAGAGGCGGGACGAACATCCATACTTTTAACAAAAGTTTTCGCCTGGGCGGAGCACTGCGTGCTACGACCAGGCGAAACCTAAAAAGTGTTTTTTTCAGGAATGGCAAATGGACAGCATCAAAATCCTTATGCCAAGCATAGCAGTGAAAGGAGAACCTGAGAGGTCTATAGCTATTGATGAAACATCAACCCTCAATTAACTTGTTACAACTTACACACAAAAAAACGAATTCAAAAGATGTCAAGAAAATTGTGAAAGAAAAATAGACAGTGAAGGGGAGAGGCCAGTGAGTAAAACAGTCAAAAGAGGTTGCTTGCTGTCCTCCCTTTTTCTCACTAGCTGATCTTGCTATCCCTTGGAAGGGCTGTCACGCTAAGAAGCGTTATCCCGTGCGCTGGTCTTTGGGGCACTGCTTCGCTCGACTACATGTTCTCGACAGTGTAGATTTTCGGGTGAGAGTCCACCACTAACCCCTAGATTGTCCTGATTGTGCTCAGTCTATTCTATATCTGTGATCTCCGCAGCAGAGAATGTTTCGTGTCGGAGCCGAGGAGAGCTCCGTGGTGGCCGTTCCACTCCGACCAGCTGTGGCAACCTTTGATAGTATATGTGCTGATTGGTGATCCATGTCTGAGGATCTGCATGATCTGGGGCTTACGGTTAGGGTGGGCCATGGAGTTTTCATATGCCCCCCGCTCGTACACCCCTCCCCCTTCCGTAGCCCTGTTTATAGAGTCTCTGAATTCGTGGGATCTTTGGTATCTTCCCCCCGCCCCTTGGTACTGCATTTTCATCTTCCCATGTGGCAGTTCCAGGTTTTGGGGGCAGACTTTCCTCGAGCCACCACCATGCCTCCTCTGGTGTCTGAAAGAAGGTGGCCTTGCCCTCAAACAGGACTTTGAGTTGTGCGAGGAAGAATAGCATGTTTTGGAGGTGACATTTCCTCAGTTTTTGCTTGACCGATTCAAAAATGTGCCATTGTTTCTGCACATTGTGTGAGTAATCTGGGAACATTTTCCTGGTGTTTTTGTAATGAACTTCACCCTTGATTCGTATCTCACGTAGTATCATGCCTGTCTTTGTAATTTAGAAAGCAAGCTATAACAGGCCTGCGAGAGGCTCCAACTGGGGGTTTCGGGGGCAGCGCCCATGGGCCTCCTCTATAATGAAGCAGGTGGAAAACTTCTCCGGGGGCAGAAAGGATCTCAGCCAAGCCTCTAGGAGGAGGTTCCCATGTTCTGTCCCTCTATCCCCTCGGTGAGGCCCACAAATTGCAAATTTTTTGCATTGTGCTCGGTTTTCTGCATTGTCCACCCTCCTGTGATTGATTGATTGATTTATTTTTATTGTTTGGATACTCAAAACCATTACATTAAAAACAGAATACAAAATTACAAAAGGATTAAAACAGCAAGTGAGTCAGCTGTTAAGTCTATATAGTGGATCCCCAGACTCTGGTAAGCTCATGGGATTAGTGTTTATGCAAAGGCAGCCCCACATGCGTCTGCAAAGTCTCTAATCGTTTGTATACTGGGTAGCCATCAGCTTAGACCGTGTCTGTTGGATAAACTTTCCAAAAGAGGCCATTTGCTTTACTATGGACAATGAATATAGTTGATGGACCGCCTCTTTTGCGGAACGTGTCCCCATTTGTCGTAGGATTGGCCTGAGATAAAGGCTACGTGCTGCGCGCAGGGCCGGGCAGCAAAGTAATAGATGGGCCAGTGACTCTGGTTTATAGTTGCAGAGCCTGCATTCCGGGACTCCCAGTCCTGTCCGTTCGAGTGCGTATAGTTCTTTAATGGGCAAGGGGTGTAGTCTGTAGGCTAAAATCTTGTGAAGGGCTGGGAGGCCCACAGCCTGCGTAAGGTGGTGTTTGGGATTATGCACTATGTGCGGCAGGCATAGGGACTCATGGAAATCTCGTTTTGCCAATGACTCCAAATCCAGTTCCCGGGAACGGATACGAACTTGTTTTTTGATGGCGTTTTTAATTGCCGTATAATTAACTAGCTCGGGATTCCAATGATCGGTGGCGAGATTGTGGAGTTCTTTCGCCATGGTAAAGGTGGTTGACCAAGGGTTCCCGGGTTCCGTGAAAATATGTTTCAGAACTGCCTTCAGTGTCTTGTCTTGTGCCACAGTTATGAGATAATAGATAATAGAGCAGGTCCTTCATCATGGTCTGTAGATCAGTGACTTTGCCACGGATAACATGAGTGGTGTGCTCCATCTCAGATGTGTCTTTTGGCCATTGTCACCCCCTCGCCAACCTTTCACAAGTCTTGCCGGAGTAGCGTAACTTTAGAGCTAACTTTGCCAATTTTGGTCTTCACTGAATCTCTGGAGGACTGAATGGCCTCTATGAGCGCATTGTTGTTGGGCCCTTCCACTGGGTCTTCAGGCACTTTAGTCTGTTTGAGCCTTACACTTGTGTAGAGGTCCATTTTGCTCTGCTTGGGCATTTTAGGGTCCTTATCTTTTGCCATAGTTAGGAGAAGAAAAGGGGTGGGGAGGAGGTGGCCTCCAAGACCATCTGTCTCTCTCCTGCGGCAAAGTCTCTCACCCCCGGCTAAGCCTGAAGTTCCCTCCACAGGGCATCTTGGATTTTGCCCAGGTTATAAGTTAACATAGGTCGGGGTATCAGCAGTGGTATCTGCAGTGGATAAGGTTGGAGCACAGCCAAGGCTGCTGCGGGGGGCTCTTACTGTGTTCACTGCTTCCAGTCATTGAGGCTCCTCATCCAGTTTGGAGAGCAGGGGAGAGAAAGCAGCTCCCTCCCCCCCCCACCTCTTTGCTGGGTTCCAACTCCTGAGTCCCTATAGTTGCTCTGCAAGGCCACAAAATGGAAGCACCACCAGTTCTAGGCACGCACCTGTGCCGCATCTCTCCCAGTCAGCCTGGACTGTTAAACCCCGGGGGGGGGGGGTGCGCCTGCGGCCCACAGTCGTGCATATCGGTACCACACTGGGCTCCAGCCTCTCTGTCCCTCACTTTAGTCAGAGAAAAGCACTGTCGATGTATCAGGCCCCACACTGCAACACAGTCCAACCCCTAGTCACCACCCTACCCCATGTTTCTCGGGGGACCGATGCAGGCTCAGGCTACCCTAGTCGGTGTCTCGCAGGCACAGACACACGGGGTGCGGCCATAGGCTCCCTCTGTGCCTCTGAGCTGGGGCCACACCGTTAGTCCCGGAGTAGTCACCCGCACATCCAACACTCCTACACCACGTCTGGACCCAGGCCAGAGGGGGGAGGGGGGCGCGTGGAGTAGGGTTGGGAGGAGACCTCACCCTTTATCAGTCTACTCTACGCTGCCCAGGCCAACAAGCATTGCCCGTAGCCCTTAGCCCAGAAGGTGTGTTCCGCTGAATGGGGGCTGGCCAGCAGGTGCCTACTCCAGTGTGTGCCCTGTAAAGGAAAGTCAGAGGTCCTGTTCACAGCGGCCCCCATGGCAGCAGGTGGCCTTGATGTCCGTCATTACAGTACCCCAAGGCCCCTCGTTCACTGGGATGCAGACTCCATTTTGGCAGGCAGGTGCAGGCCAGGGATCGGTGCCGGGTGTCCGCCTCAAGACATGGCCGAAGATACACACAGCAGGTACTGTGTGTGGGATCCCTACACCAGTGGGGCCAGGTATGGTGCTTCAATGGCAGCATTTGCCCAGGATCTTTGCAGGATTTGGAATGAGTTGGTGGAGCTAGCATTAAACGCGGCTAACCAGCATCTTGCCATAGCCCCCCCTTCTGTATTCTCTACATCTGCCAGGATCTTTATGGGCATTAGATGCATGCCATTAGCATTCAAATTTCAGGATGTATTTTTTTTTATCTCTTTAATTGTGCATCACATGGTTTCTTAATTGTTGTAAGATTTTCAGAACCTTGTCGTCTTCACTGTCTACAGCTCTCTGATCTGCTGCAACTCTACTGGCATTTTTAGGTCGGGCATAGCGGCAGCGCGTATGCGCTGCTCGCTCTGCGAGGCATTCTGTGGTAAAGTAAGCTTTGGAAGCCTCTCCCACTCTCCACCCATATTTTTCATTGACTGGTGTCATTGTTCTTCTTAAATGCTGACTTACAATTTATTATGAGGCTTGCCCACACAGGACAATGGCGGCAGCTTTTTTTGTACTTTATTTCTTTTGGGATGAATTGCATGCTGAGCGCGGCACTGCTTTAGGGACAACGCTTTTTTTTTTTTTAAGTAGAATGTTTTATGCGGCACCCGGTTTAGGGACACCGTGCTTTTTTTTTAACTTTATCGGTGAACTATGAGCTTGCTTCACAAACACCGCGCTCTGCATTTAGTTCCCGCCGGGTTTGGCCCAGAGGCAGAAAGTCTGTCTTGTGGCTGGAGTCTGCACCGTCTGATCCAGAATAGAGTTGTGCTTTGTTCCGTTTTTTGTTGTTGTTTTTTTACTTTATTTATGAGCGCAGCACCTGCTTCATGGACACCGCACTCTGCATTTAGATCCCGCTGGGTTTGGCCCCGAGGCAGGAAGAGTCGGTCTCGTGGCTGGAGTCTGCACTGTCTGATCCAGAATAGGGGTGGGTGAAAATGCCTCGGTGTGAGGGGATTAGCAGGCCTTTCACTCGCTGTCCATCAATCGGGCCTCCGTTCCTCGCTGCACTACTCCCCGGGTCCATTTCTGTTATCAAGAAAGCACGTCAGTGCACCCCTCGCCAGACCCGGAGGCTGCAGTCATATGGTGTAGGAAAGTGGGTTTCTGTTGCAGTAACCCCCCCCACTTTTTGCCATACTGATGCACTTTTTCTTGGTGTGCCCTGGGTCGCTGCCAATCAGGTTCCCAGGGCCTGTGTTCTTTCCTCAAAACTAACCCAATTGGCATCTCTGGCCACAGGTCAGCCCCTGGTAAATGGTACCACAGGTACCCAGGGCACTGTGACCAGGGAAGACCTCTAAGGGCTGCATCACTTATTGTGCCACCCTTAGGGGCCCCGTACCTTTACCTACACACACGCACACGCACACGCACACGCACACGCACTCACACTCACACTCACACTCACTCTCTTTGCAGGCTGTGTGTTTTGGTGCAGAACAAAGTAAAGAGTCGACATGCCTAATCAACCCTTAACTTCCCAACTTACCTCTCCGAGTGGTGGTCGCACCCAGAAGTCCTTTGTCTCCCTGCCTGCAGTGCTTTTACAAACCGGAGGTTCTCCATATAAAACAATAGTGCGCCCCATGTCGAAACAGCATTCTGCACCCGGCCACCCCAGTGCTGCTGAGGGTGCACCTTTTGTGCTACTTTGTTTCCCCACTTACCCTGACCTTAACCCTAGGAGCTTTGCTCCCACATCCCAGTGGCCTGCTTGCCAGCAGCCACCCACCGGAGGCCCCTATCCCCCATTGGATAACATTGGGCCTCAACACTCTGCACCCGGCCGCCCTAGTGCAGCTGAGGGTGCAACAACAGTGCATCACTGACCCTGGGGGGGACACTCTAAGTCTTACCCTAGAACCTTAACTTCCAGAGTTGATTACTTACCTGTGAACCGATAACCTGTTTTTCCTCTATAGGATAACATTGACAATTTTCTTCCAAAAAAGTGTGGAGTTTTGAAATCTAAAAATATTCTTTGAAAATCGCGCAAATAACCAAAATTTATTTACTTACCTGTTTACAGAAAATGTCCCAGTGCTGAATCCAGGTATCCAGTACTGAGTAAAAAAAGTAACGTACAAAGTAACTTCCCTGTAATTTACTGAAAAATCCTATTCATTTCAATGCAGTTTTTCTTCCAAAAAACACAACTGAGTGTGGAGTTTTGAAATCTAAAGATTCTTTAAAAATCATGCGAATAAACAAAACGTAATAACTTACCTGTTTACAGGAAATGTCCCAGTGCTGAATCTAGGTATCCAGCACTGAG